>NC_141347.1:37682602-37692602 GCF_057382095.1 Aulonocara sp. 'chitande type north' Nkhata Bay
AGTGTTGGGCTGTGTTCACAGTGAGCGTGGATGGATGTAGTCCTGCGGTCAGCTGGAGGTCACTTCACTGTAATCCTGTCAGTTTCTTATCAACAACAGTTCACTACTGAAAGAGCACAACAGGCTTTTATTGTGAAAGGCAAGGACAGGAAGAGTCCTTTTGAATAGAAAACACTGAGGAAGAGGAGTCACATGACAGGATGACAGAATTCCTCCTTTTACATGAGTGCTGAGACAACAGGAAGTTTGAATCTCAGTCAGATTTTTTACCCGGATCAATAAAACATGAACAATGTCACTGATTATTATTGATCTGAGGCTTTATTGATCCAGCTAACAGTAAGAACTCGAATCTGTAGCTGTGAACAAAGGCTACGTTTACCACAGTGATGAAAAGTTTCAAAGTAAAAGCCTCGTCGGTGTAGCGGAGCCCAGAGGAACAGACCAGCAGCTTTAAAGGGTTCGAAGGTTAACTTCTTTTTTCTTCTCTCTTCTTTCTTAATCCCTGTGGGAGGATTTAATCTGATAATCTGCTCATTTCCTCGTTGGCTTCATGAATCCGTCTCCTTTATCTTCTTCTCATCCCTTTATTCTCCTCCTCCTCACTCTGTGTAATCCCCGCCTTAATCTTTTGTTTTCCTGCTGTTTTGTTACAACATTGTTTTATTCCAGAAACTTCCTCTCCCGGCGCCTGATATCAGTTACGAGTGTTAACAACAAGTTAATAATGATTATTGATCAGCTGACCGTGATGGTGTGTTTCTGACGTCTGAGTCTTTATTCCAACAAACATCAGTGTGAGGACTGGAGTCTGCAGGGGGCACCGCTGAACTTTGAACTGTTTTTCTGCAGACAGGCTCCACCCCCGGCTCCCTGCTGCTTACACCGAGTCAAAATGGCCGCCAGCAGCTGAACATGTGACAGGAAGTTAAAGTAACAAGTCGACTCTGTGATCATCATGTCCCACGCCAAGCACCTGCTGCCGATGCCTTCCACTGTGGTGGATGTTTCACTGCAGAGGATGCCCCGCCTCCTTTTTCTTCTTCTTCTGGTGTTGACGTCACTCAGCCTGGTGTCGGCCACATCACCGCTCACTGTGGCATTGTGGCGTCGTGGCAACCGAGTCTCCACTATCAGCGCCTGCCACCGACTGGAGACAGCAGACGGAGGACTGACGGTCCGCTGCAGTGGACTCAGACTGACCCAGGTGTGTGTGTGTCTGTGTGCGTGTGTGGCTGCTTTTCCTAGCTTCAGGTGGACTTTAGCCTCTGAATGACCTGTGAAAACCTCCAACCCGAGAATGAAACTACCCCTGACTTTAAGTTCTCAGGCAGGATGAGGATGTTCTTTAAGCTTTAGCAGACAGCATCCGTGCGCTCACAGTATCCAGGTGTGTTTGTGCGCTCAGGTACCCATCGGCCTGCCGAACCGCACCACTCGTCTGTTTCTGAATAAAAACCTGCTGACCTCTCTGGCGGCCGACACGTTCTCCAGTCTGTTCCTGCTCGATGAGCTCGACCTGTCACATAACCAGGTAGTGAACAGCTCTTCATACCAGTTTAGAGTATGCACCAGTTTAATACCAGTAAGACACAGCAGGATCATACTGTTTCGCCCTCCTCAGCTCTCCTCACTTGAAGACGGTTGTTTCCGTGGGTTGGACTCGCTTACTTTCTTGGACCTGTCGTACAACCGCCTGTCCACGCTGGAGCTGCCGGTGCTCGGCGGTCTGCAGATTGAGGCCAACCTCACACATAACCCCTGGCACTGTGACTGCAGGATGGAGGTGTGCACAGATGCAATGATGTGTGTTTGTAGTTCACACAAAGTCATTACAACTTTCTGTTTGTGTTTAGATGTCCATGCCTCAGTTGGATCTGGACCCGACCTCACTAGCAGAAGTTGTCTGTGCAACCTCTGATCTCCCAAACCTCGGTAAGCTTTCTCTCAGCAGATGTGCTGAACAAAGAACACACAACACATCATTTTTCCTTCTTTTGTACCATTTTGTTCTTTACTTTTGGCTACACACTGATTTATGGTCTGACACTGTGTGATGTGGTGTTACAGGAGCTGTCGGGATACCACTGGTTGTGCTGATGGAGGACTGGGATCTGTGTTTGTCTGTGAGGAGAACCACTGATGTGGTGACACTCGTCACCATGTTCCTCTGGCTCTTCATGCTCATCTGCTACCTGGCCTACTACATCCGCCAGAACCAGGCGGTCACACGCCGAAACCTGGAGTACCTGAAGTTACTGGAGAGCAAAAATCCTTATAAACCCAAAAAGACAACTTCATGATGACCTTTTGGAATTCCTGAATGCCTGTCTAGAGTTACCCACAGCTGTGTTTTCCCTCAAAGACATCCGTAATGACTTCCAGAGCAATTTCTTTGCCCACAGTCAAAGGAGCTTGCAAAGAAAAGCATCTGGACTTCTTTAAGTTGCTTGAAGACGCTTCACCTCTCATCTGAGAAGCTTCTTCAGTTCTAAGGTCAAATGGTGGAGAGTCCCAGATATAAACCTAGTGGGAGTGACCCCCCACAGAGGGACAAAAGGACCCCCTGAGCCAATCAGGGTGTGGGCCCCAATCAGGAGGTGGCTCTTCTGTGTTGTGCCATGCGCTTCACAAGCGCATGGCACAACACAGAAGAGCCACCTCCACAGGACAAGACTCAGCAGTCCATCTGCATCTAAAGGTCAAAGGTCACTCTTTCGAGGATGCCAATGTTCACATTTTGGACAGAGAGGACAGATGGTTTGAAAGAGGAGTGAAAAAAGCATCTATGTCCACTGTGAGCGACCATCTTTGAACAGAGGCGGGGCTTACGACACCAACTCTCTGCCATCTATAATCCAGTTTTGAGATCCTTCCCAGACGCCTTAACGCCCACTCACATCCTGGGCCGTCTGACCTCAGGAATTCGCATGATAAGGTGGGGCCAGGTTTCACAATGAACACACCCGAAACTCTGGCTGATTGGGACCCACACCCAGTTTCACACCTTGGCTCATGTGATTAGAGGATCATCAGGGGTCCTTTTGTCCCTCTGTGGGGGGAAACTCCCACTAGGTTTATATCTGGGACTCTCCACCATTTGACCTTAGAACTGAAGAAGCTTCTCGGATGAGAGGTGAAACGTCTTCAAGTAACTTAAAGAAGTCCAGACGCTTTTCTCTGCAAGCTCCTTTGACTAAGATGACCTGGATGACTGAGAACCTTCACAGACATTCTTTGCCCACAGGTGCCCACGGGACTCCAGGTACCTTCTGATCAGTTGCTCCCCTCCAAAAGTTACAAAAGCACATAAAGGACTCCCTAATGATGCAATGCAATACCTCACTGACACTCAGCATCTCTAAGGAACCACAAAGCTTCTCTAGAATGTGAGAACCCTGTAACCTTCTGAAGCACGTCTTCAGAGTGTCCTGTGAAAGATTTCTACAACATATTCAAGTCCTCCTAGAACCTTCTCAGTCTCTTCACAAGCCCATAAGCCCTTCACAAGGACTCTCAAACTTTCCTGTGACTTCCTTATAGAGACTGTTTGTTCTCCTAGATCGATGTGATCTGAGTTTCTCAGAGATGTCTGATACTAGTTTTCCACCGACATGGTCCCAGTGGTGGTGCAGATCCAGTTTGGTCTTGGTACCTTATCAGAACCAGCCTGGATGACGTCCTTCCTCTAAGTATCGGCTCTGGGGAAAACAACATCAGAAGGACCCCAGCCTGAAGCAAAAAAAAACACCGAAACTTTGCGTCTTTACCAACTGTTAGTTTCCACGACACGCTTACCATGTTTTGGAGGAAGGAAGGTTCAGGGCTTAAGCAATCAGCATCATGGGCTCATCCGGTTAGAAGAAGAATAAGCAGCCATCTAATTCAGAATTATTCTCAGGGTTCTCCTTTTATTCTCGAATAAATAAGGCAAAGAAGGAAGGAAACAAAGACACTCATGGACTGCCACAGCTGAAAGAAAACAGGAAAACAGAGATTTAAGTTACTCATTCCCTTAAACAATACATAAAATAAAACCCAAATAGAACCTCACCTCAGCTGCCGCCCCGTGTGGAAGTGAAGAAAGAGTGAGCCAAAAGTGAATGCAGTCCTTATATAATGTGTGACAGGTGAGTGCAATCGAGGACAAGCACCACACCCAATCAAAGGTGAGAGAACTAAACAAGGTGCATCTGGTGAAGTGAGTGGTACCAGTTCAGACTTTTTGCAGGAGAAACACGTGAAACTGGTTCTAGACAGGATGCTAGCCGTGCTTAGAAAACACGAAGAGCTGCAGTAGGACCTGGTTACCAACAATAAACAAAAGCCCTCAAAGTTCGTTCTGCAGTTTTCCTTTCTTCTGAACTTCACCAACCACAGCATGGCTGTGCAGCAGAACGTGTAGGTACACAAAGACTACACATGCTCACATTTCACTGTGAGCGGCCCCTTCACCTGAGAGGTGATGCTGCTGTATGGGCAGATGGTGATTTTGATTTTGGGCTGACCTCTCTGTGAGGAAGCCGCAGGGATGCGTGAGAATGTAAAACTGGTCACTGAGAGGTTACTGAGGAAGTTCTAGGATCCCCTGAAGCTCTTCCTCAGGTGGCTTCCACAGTCAGGACCGCCCTGAGTGGTTTTTACACCAGCAGGGGAAATATTTTTCTTTTTAATAAATGAATCATGACGAGGGAACTGTTGTTGCTCTCCACTTGAAGGCTTTGTGCCTTTGCAGCGTGACGTCAGCAGAGACAGATATAAAATCACAGGACGGTCGTTTGGCTGTGAAGCTCTTCAGGAAGTACTCTGACCTTCCTGACACCACCATGAGACTTTCTTAATATAATGCCATAATGTCATTGGTCATCATCCTATGGTTTCACCCACACAAAGACATATTGGGCCTCGAAGTTCTAGAGAAGCATTTTGGCAGTGTTGGGGAGTAACTGAGTACATGCACCGCCGTTATGTATTTAAAATACAAAGTATGAGTAACTGTATTCCGTTACAGTTACCAATTAAAAGATGATATTCAGAATACAGTTACTTTGTTGAAGTAAATGGATTACATGGCGGTCTTTTCCTGTTTCATATGTTCGGCTATGTCCTCTCTATTTTTGGTAATTCCACGCCGGTGGAAACCCGAACAAACACGCATTAAGAGGCTCTAATGTCTCAG
Source organism: Aulonocara sp. 'chitande type north' Nkhata Bay (assembly GCF_057382095.1). NCBI lineage: Eukaryota > Metazoa > Chordata > Actinopteri > Cichliformes > Cichlidae > Aulonocara > Aulonocara sp. 'chitande type north' Nkhata Bay. Next base: position 37,687,782 of record NC_141347.1, read on the forward strand.
TCTCACGGCCCACGTCACCCCTACCTGCAGCAGCATAATGATTGGAAGAAATATTTTTTAAAAATTATTCACAAAAATTGTTTAATATGAAGGCAACAGGCAGAGTGTTACAGGCATCGCCCTAAAGCATGCAGCCTGATGGGCAGTGTAGTCTGTGCTGCAGGGAGAATGGACTGCCATACCCATGATGTGTCTGTGAGCGCGAGGAGGGAGAAAAAGGAAAGGTAGGAGCTGTCACGGAGCAGAAACGGGAGCTGGAAGCATGTAAATATAATAATAACCACTGCAGCCAAACAGAGGGCCTGACGAGCCCAGCTGTAAGTAAGCTATTAAGACTCGACTGTACACCGTGTTCGTGTTTTCCTCTGAAACAATAAGCTCTGTTGGAGCAGCCTTTCAACGCCTCTCTCTGTCTCTGCTAGCAAAGTGACCCAGACAACAAAGTAAAGCTAGTTTTCAGCTACGAGCCGACACGAACCCGACGTATCAGCCAGAGGTCCTTTACTACGGTTCGGAGCCGCGGACCTGTTTTATATACGCGTGGAATAGTTTTCTATACGAGATCGCTGCAAAAAGTGCAGCCTTACCTAATGTCCACCTACTGTTACTCATTTATATTAAGATTTAAACATCTAGTTGGTGTGACGAGTAACCTTCAGTAACAGTAATAAATCACACAGCAATAGGACATTCATGTAGTTGTAAAAAGCATGATAATATATTAAGTAATCCAAAGTATTCAGAATACGTTACAAAATACTTGTAATCTGTAGTGGAATACATTTTAAAAGTAACCTTCCCAACACTGCATTTTGGTTTCTTGAAGATGTTTGAGGCGGTACGTGTGATTCAGAGAACTGTTCCCTGGCTCTCCATCAGCCCTGTTTGTTTGAACTGTGTCCTCTGTGTTCAGTGAGCTCAGCCGTCATTCTGACTCCACGCGTGAAATAAACCGTTTGTTCTGCTGAGTTCATGTCTTTACTCTTATTCTGACTTCATTATTCTGACTCTAAAGTTACAGAGACACCATCGTTATGTTCGCCACTTCATATTCAAATAACATCAGAAATCACAGTGTGTTCGGCACAGTCTATGGATCCCTGCAGGGTCAGACTTTCATATGTCAGAAATCCGCGGATCAATGCAACGCACTAAAACACATCTCTCTCTCACACACACACACACACACACACTAAAACCACATTTTGAGCCTCAAAAAGGTCTTCAAACTTATGAGGACCAGTGAGTGTGTGACTCACAAGTGACAGATTTCGGTCCTCACAAAGATAGCTAGACAGGAACACACACACACACACACACACACACACACACACATCTGTGATCGATTATCGAGCCTGCGCTGCTGTTTCCGCTCTCTTCTGCTTCTGCCTGTCATATCCCAGAATCCTCTGCGCCACAGAATAGTGTCCAGTCATTGTGGTTCAGCTCGGTTCGGTTTCATCCACCCAGACACAGCATGAAGGAGACCGCGGCCAAACGACGCGACAAGGCGGGAGGCCGGGACCGGGACTCGAAGGCAGAGAAGCCAAAGGAGCCGAAGGAGGTGGGCCCAGAGCCGCAGGACGTGGAGATGCCTGAAGAGGAGGCGGCTAATGCGGCCAAACAGCCAAAGGAGCAGGACAGCCTGACCCTGGACGGTAAAACTCTTCAAACACCAATACCGATACCCCCCAGCACAGACCCGGGAACGGGGTCTGTGCTGGGGGAGTCACGGCAGCTCGGCGGTTAGCCTATTAGCATGAGGGGCTAACAGCCCCAGAGAGTCTGCGCGTCATTTAGCTTAAAACCGACACCAACCTCTCCCATTCGCGGGTCCGGACCGGGCCCCGTTCCCCTTCAGACCGGTGTCGTGCCAAACTAGGTATCCCCGACAGAATTTGTTTCCCCTGCGTCGGGAGCACACGCTGGACTGTCCAAATCACGGACAAACAGGGTCCCACATTGTTGATTTTTAGTTTACAAACACTTCTTGTAATGACTAACTACTCCTGACATTTTGGAGATGTTAGCTCTTTACACAACGAAGTTATAGTGGGACACAAATAATATCAGGCTGATCCTGCCACAATTTGTTCCCCCTGTGTAAATCACGGACAAACAGGATCCCACATTGCTGATTTTTCGTTCACAAACACTTCTTATTATGACGCATTTCTCCTGAAACTTTGGAGGATTTAGCTCTTTATAGAGTAAAGTTACAGGAGAATAAAAATAGTTATCAGCCAAAATGTTAATGGTTTATTAAAATAATCCCATCTGATATATAATTCTCTGTTGTAACCCCCAAACTGAATGCTAACGTAACGATGCTAATTTTTCCCTTTTTCACAAAATGAAAACATCAGTACTTCCTGCTCCCAGCACAGGGGAAACAAATTCTGTCGGGGATACCTACTTTGGCACGACACCGGCACCAGAACCCCCCCCCCCCAGAAAACAGATTTGATGGTCTCTGAGTGCAGAGAGGGAGAGAGAGCTGTGCAGGACGTAACAGCCAGAGAAATAGGACCTCTTCCGCCCGTACATTACACAGACGCCACATCGGGGAGACCGGTCAGAACAGGTGGCATAAAGAAAGACAATGACATGTACGACACAATAAGGAGTGCAGGAGAGAAAAAGAGTTTATCAAACATGAAGCGTAGTTTGATCTTCTGCTGCTGGTTCAGTCAGGTTTGGTCAGAGTGATGAAACCTGCAGCTTTCAGCCCAACGGCGTCTGTGGACGATCCACGCTCTGTGTTTGCATGTCTGCTCCCGTTTACAGTTTTAGCTGTTTGGTGGTTGTTGAAATAGTTGTGTGAGCTTTAACCTGAGATTCTGGCGTTAAAATACATTTATATTGAAATCATTCAGGATTTAATGAATCTTTGAAACCCAGCCTCAATGAAGGATAAACATAAACATCAGTTTGCCTGAGACTAGGGCTGGGCGATATGACCCTAAATTCATATCTCGATATTCTTTAGCTGGATGGCGATATACGATATATATCTCGATATTTTTAAAGCCGTTAAGTGAGAACAAAGAGAGAGTTCTTAGTCAAAGCTGTGTCCCAGATCTCACACAGGCATTTTTATTAACATACAGCGCTGATGTACAAGGAAAAATTACTCAGAAATAAATTATCAGCACTTATTAAATAATAATGCTCCATGAATAAAATAAAACAGTAGCTCGTTAACGCTGTCCAGCCCCGCACGGGGCGATCCGCGGTAACTTGTTAACAGAGATTTGCCCCGTTAATGCCGTTATGGCGTTAACGTCACGCTGACAGCACTAAAATAGTCTCCAAATGTTTTCTTTTTACCGAGCAGCTCCTCTTTGATAGCTGCCGTGTCCGTCCTGCCTGCAGGTGAAGCGATGGCGGAGGGGGAGTTGTGTTCAGTGAAGGAGAGGCGAGGCCGAGTAACGCAGCGCAGAGACAAAAGTGGACGAAAGCGAGGCAAACATGCGGCTCCACAAGTCTAGTTATAACGTAACATAGACTATATCGATATATTTAAAAACTCGGTGTATCACCCAGTCCTACCTGAGACTGATGTGAGCCTCGACTTTGTGCTCCGCCCTAACACATGAGGCATGAATGCAAGCCCAGGACGTCGTCTGTGTAGAACACCAGGACCTATCAGGGCGGCTCAGGTGTAACAGGAGACATGAATGGATCGTCCGGTTCTCAGGAGGATGTAACCGTCACCTTACGGCATGGATGTAGAGCCGCGTTGTCATGAGCACAGCTGTAAGCAGCTAAGCTCCTTCTCTGTAGCATCTGCATGGATGGAGGTCAAAGGTCGCATGAAAAGGCGTAAACATGAGGATCGCGCTGAGCCGAGGTCTGTGGGTCATGTGACTGGTGCTAATGTCACCCCCCCCCCCCCCCCCCCAGATATTAAGGAGCACGTGAAGCAGATCGAGAAGGCCGTGTCGGGGAAGGAGCCTCGCTTCGTGCTCCGCGCTCTGCGGGCGCTGCCGTCCACCAGCCGCCGCCTCAACACCAACGTGCTCCACAAAGCCATCTGTGGCTTCTTCACCAACAACGCCACCACCCGAGACTTCCTGCTGGGCTTCCTGGAGGAGGTGAGCGGCAGCTTTGAATTAATGACAAACAGGAAGTGAACCCTGACCTCTGAGAGCCGCATCATCAAACAGTAACCTGATTATTTATAACAAGGTGATCGATTCCTGATCAGATGGTGTGTGTGTGTCTGTGTGTGTCTGTGTGTGTCTGTGTGTGTGTGTCTCAGCCGATGGAGATGGCCGACGGAGACGTTCAGTTTCGTCCTCGCACGGGGAAGGCGGCGGCAGCTCCTCTGCTGCCAGAGGTGGAGGCGTACCTGCAGCTGCTGCTGGTGGTTCACCTGACCAACAACAAGAGATACACTGAGGTGACCCGCCCCTCACTCACCTGTGTGTGTGTGTGTGTGTGTGTGTGTGTGTGAGAGACCCGCCCCTCACTCACCTGTGTGTGTGTGTGTGTGTGTGTGTGTGTGTGAGAGACCCGCCCCTCACTCACCTGTGTGTGTGTGTCCCGCATAGTCTCCGGGTTTTTCCACGAGCAGCTGCAGAGACCCGCCTCGGTAACCAGCAGCACAAACGCCTTTTGTGAGCCGGCGTGAACAGCTGAAGACGAAGGTCGAAGGACTCGAGCCGGGGGACTCTGTGCTCGCCGGTGACGCTCTGTTGTGTGCTGACGGTGACGTTTGTGTTTCAGGCGCAGAAAGTGTCGGACGACCTGCTGCAGAAGATCGTCTCCAAGAACCGCCGCGCTCTCGACCTGGTCGCCGCCAAGTGCTACTATTAC
>NC_141347.1:37697602-37707602 GCF_057382095.1 Aulonocara sp. 'chitande type north' Nkhata Bay
ATCCCTCCGGCCACGGGCAGATCGAATGAACTCGAGAGCATGTCACAATGCTCCTCGCTGCTGATAGTTTTCACCTTTTGGGTGGCGCCATAATGTGCGTATGGTGTCTGTGATAATCGTCAGAGTCGCCTCAGATCAAAAACCTGATTCCTGCATATTTTCAACAGCTCGATTCACATGAAGAGGAAGTTGTTTCAGAGAAACGGGGCCTATCTGTGGTCACGTGATATCCTGGAGAACGATATGGGTCTTGGCACGGGCTTCATTTGGACAGGCCTCGCGGCTTCACTGTTAGACACAACATCATTAGTCACTTCCTGGCGGAATTCTGTGATGAACCCACAGTGTACACGGCCCCAGCAAACCCCCACTGGGCCCTGCCCACACTAGCTTTACCCATCCGGTGCCCATCAGTTTTTTGTGGTCCCCAAGGGCTAAACTGCTGTGGCCCTGTGTGGACACACCCACAGTGGCCCCACACAGCCATGTTTGGAGGCACGTTACTTAATATAAGGAAACAGCAGACAGGGAAATGTGATTACTGTGGAGAAGATGAAAGCATGTTTTATTCCACTGCCAGAAATATGAAGTTAAACTGGTTCTTACTGACACGCTGCAAAGAACTCAACAAGTGAAACAAACAGTCTGACAGCTCTGAGTTCGTCTCTGCGAGCAGAGCTACATACCGAACAGCACCAGCAGGAAACACATGTGGTACAGAGGCCCTCTGTGGATCATGGGGTCTGCCCACAGTGCCCATGTTGGCCTAAGGAGGGCATCACTGGGCAGCATTAGTGTCATGGGCTCAGTATCATTCTGTGCCAGTGTGGTTTGTGTGAGCAGTCAGCTGGTCCATGTGTATATATATATATATATGGACCAGCTGACTGTGAATTTTACACTGTGAATTTTACATTTATCAACAAGTATACCGTTATGTATTCTGCATTATCTCTATATTTTCCACGGTAAAACACTGGCAACCACAGCTGCCAGTGTTTTACTGTAAATTCTACAATATTTTTTTACAGTGTTGGACAACACCCGCCTCTCCAACACCACCCTAAGAGAGTCCAGCTCCGTCCCCACAGCATTTCTGGCCTTCTGATCAGTTTACTGAGTCTGTTGGCGTCTGCGACCCTCAACCCTCTGTCCCAGCATGCAACAGCACAGAGGATAGCACTGACCACAACAGACTCATAGACAATTCTGAGCATTGGTCGACAGATGTTGAAGGACCTCAGAGACTGTGGCCCTTCCTGTAGAGGGCAGTGGTGTTTTTAACCACGTCCGGTTTATTATCAGTGTGTACTCTGAGGTATTTATCGTCCTCCACAACGTCCACATCAACCATGTCCACTGAAAACGTGTGACTCCTGCTGGGTGTGCTCCAGGGGTAAAAATGTGTGGAGTTTATTTAAACGCAGGAACGAAAGCTTGAAGAAAGCACCGCTGTGGGTCCAGCACAGAGCCACAGCCTGCTGGGTGAAAGCAAAGAACAAATATAAAGAGTGTTCACAGCAGCAAACAGGCTGACTGACCTTTGACCCTCACTGCCCTCAGTCATTACTGTTTATATGATGATGGTGAAACGTTTCTCCCATGAAGGCGTCCAGATGAACAGAGTCAACTTTTGGGGAGTAGCTTGACCAGTACATGTGATTGTGTTAGCACTATAATATCAGCTGATAGTGTGCTCTGTCTTGGTCCTTCCAGGCTCCTGCTGATCTCACTGGGACAGTTTTCTGCTCTGTGATGGACAGAGAAACCTCCATGATGAGCACTGCTGCTGATGAGCTGCTGGAGGCCAGTTTCTCCAGGACAGAGATTTTGGACCACTATAAAGATCAGCTTATAGCCCTGTCTGAGAAGCTCAAGGAACTAAAGCCAAAATATAACAGGACAGGATGTGTTAAGTTTTTTTCAAGCAGATCATCTTCCCTATTGTCTTGTCCTGAAATCACTGAATCACTGGAGAAGCTCCAAAAGGTAGAAGGTGAACTCAATGAAGCCCAGAAAAAAAACGAGGAACTGTTAGAGAAGCTGAAGATTTCTGCAAACAGCCATGAGCACGTCGTGGAAGAAATTCTGTCAGCAGCAGCAAAAAGATTTAAAGTCAAGAACCAAATTAACTTCAGCTCAGCATCAGCTCGAAAACTCATCCAAGAAATGTCTGGATGTGAGTTTCAGCACATCCTCGAAGGAAAAGTGGTGGTGAGGTTCTGTTATTTCATTTTTACATCATCATTAGTGAGATCTAAACACATACTAAAGGTTTAAAAACATATCATTCATGCTTTTATGGTTTATCACTTCAGCAGTTTTTCCCTTAACATTGACAAACTGATGAAGAACAGAAATGATTCTGTTGTAACCTGTTCTCTCTGACGGTCAGGTTGGATCTGTACATGGTGGAAAGGAGTTGCCACTTCCTGAAGTCATTCAAATGTTGACAGAATTAATCCGGAAGAATCATGTGACCGAAGCCAGCGAATCACTGAGAGCTGCAGCTGACAAGATCAAAGAGTTCATCTGGGACCTTTGTCGCCAATTCAGCTACATTGTGTGAGTTTTTCTCTAAATATATAAAATGACTCCACCACAGCTCTGACTTCCTGTAGGTGTTAAACAACCAATGAAATCTTCTTATGGCCTCTCACGTCGCGATGAGACACATAGTCAATAGTGTGCCAACAACCCTCTCTGGGACACGCCCCCCTCCCACTGGGGTTTACATACGTGGGACTCTCCACCATTTGGTCTTAAAACTGAAGAAGGTTCTGGGATGAAGCGTCTTCACAAACTCGAAGAAGTCCAGTCGGCTCCGGGAGTATCCTGTGTAACTGCGAGAGATCAGCTCAAAGGGAAACCCTTCTCCAAGAAAACAAGCTCGACTATGTCACAGGTGAAACTCCACCACGCACATGTGGCAGGGATCCCTGCGAGGCTTCAGACGTCATCCATGACGACACATTAGGTGATCACCTGTGAAAACACCTGGATCACTGCTGTCACTGCCTTTGTGTTTGGAGTGAGTTTCTGGGTGCTGAGGTTTGGAAACTGTTCCCAAACTCTTCTCTGTGTGACCCCCCCCCCCCAGTTTAAAACCCTGGTGCTCACTAACCAGGAGTTACAACAGTAGATCAACCTAACGATGCCTGAATTGAACTCATATCCTTTAAAGAATTTGGCACGGTCACAGCAAATCTGCCAGGTTGGAGCACAGACTTACATCCATTGTTCTGAATTACTAAGTCCTCCATAAATAATCACCAAGGAAACTATAAACAACATCATGTCACAGTCAGGCAGGATTTCATTAGTAAATTTGCTGCATTCCAGCTGTTTTAGGTAAATCTGGTACGAGTCCTGTTTGTTGTTTGTTGTTTGTGGTGACGACTTACAGCTGAAATCACACTGACTCGACCTTCACTGGGTTCTTTTACAGAGACAAGGTGATCAAGCTAGCTCAACAAGCAGGTGAAGAACAGTCTGCCTCCGAAACAAGGAGTGGTGGTGACAACGAGGAAGAAAGTAATCAACCAAGTGAGGAGAGTGGTGTTGATGACACAAAGAAAGATAAAGACTATGTGCCCCCAGCTGACTGGCGTGATGATAGTGATGATGGTAATGGTGCTGCTACAAGGAAATTTAACGAGCAGAAGAATGCAGGAAATACTGGAAGCTGGGTGCTGATCAATTTTCGCTCGATTAAAAGTAAAGAGGAAAAATTGAAGGGTTTATTAGAGAAAAACAAAGCTGTATTAATTATAACAGAGACGTGGATGAAAAATGAAAAGGAGAAGCACAAGGATCAGGTCCTTCAAGACATGTTAACTGAAGAGTACAATTTTGTTCAGTTTACGAGGGAAGAGAAAACAGGAGGTGGCGTCGCGATTTTATTCTTAAAGACCCTTTACAAGGGTAAAAAAATTAATCTGATCTCAGCCAAACACTTTGAATATGTGGCTGTAGAGCTGGAGCAAACTGGTTACCAACCTGTCCTGGTCATCGGTGTGTATCGCCCACCTTCGAGGACGGAATTCAATAAATTCCTGCTGGAGTTTAAAAGCCTCTTGCGGGGAGTTTCTGCAGAATGCAAAGACGGCATCATTTTGGCTGGAGATTTTAATATCTGGTTTGATAAAAAGTTGAAGGACAAATACAAAACTGATTTTTTGTCTATATTGAACAAAAACAGTCTTAAGCAACATGTAAAAAGCCCAACACATAAAAAAGGTCACACTCTGGATCTGGTCATCAGCAGAAATGTTGAAGTCTCTGATCTGAGTGTTCGTAATGACGACATAGCAGATCATTGCAGTATATACTTCAATGCCACACCAAAGCCCAAACGCAGGAAACAATGTGAAGCAGAGGAGAATGAAGATGAAGATAAGCACACAAAACAAATGAAAAAAAGTGAAGAGTAGAAAACTTGATGCACCTATTTGTCCTTTAAAAGCTGAAATATGTTGGACTCCTGGACGTCTGAGCATTGACGTTTCAGGAGTCATCATCATACACACATAACACACAATAATTACGCACACCCCACTTTGCAGTTATTTATTTGTTAAAAATGTTCGGAATCATGTCTGATTTTCGTTCCACTTCTCACAGATTTGGAGAAGGGTGGCAGATGTAACTGGCTGATAATGTTAAAAAAAATTCTAACAACTGTTAACCATAATTCAATAATCCTATAAACCTAATAACCGAATGCGCTGTTAACTTTTCTTAGAATGAGATTTTAACCACTACGGTGCAAAGTTTTTAGATACTGCGTTGATAAAGTACAAGAGATACAATCAGTCAGTGTTTATTCGGCAGTCAAGCACATCAATATTTAGTATTTTTACTGACATGTAGTGCATATGTTTTGGGCAAAAACATTTTGAATTTTAAAATACGAACATTTTTAACATACAACTGGCAAATTAGCCAATGCAAAACTTTCTCTGCCTGTTAAAAAAAGAAGATAATCTTCTCACAAACTGGTGTTTGATTTTGAAACAGGAAAAAAGTGGGGAAACAACTGAAAAGACTAACATTTGAATAAAACCTGAAAGCAAGTAAATACTTTCTATGCTGCCTTATGGTAAACTTTGGTAATATTGATGTTTAAAGAACAACACTGGCTGATGATGAAATGCAGTCAGCTGGCATGGTGACACTGCCAGTATTAACCTGCAGGGCTGGACTGGGACAAAAAATTGGCCCCAGGTATTAAAGCCATAAAGCCTTTGAATGAAAACAAACCCTGTTGTGACAGTGATGTACAGTCTTGTTGGTATATGTATGATTTCTATACATTCTTTCCCAGTTAAATTTACCCTTCATTCTAATTTGTGTTGTACAGTTATTTCATTTTTAACTTTAATTTTTATATTTTATTTTCTTCCTTCCTAGTTAAATTTACCCTTTTTAATTTTCATATTTATTTCCTATCTTATTCATAGCCTTTTCTTTTTTCTTTAGGTCACGAGCAGTTGTCCAAGCATTTCACTGCATATCGTACTGTGTATGACTGTGTACGTGACAAATAAAATTTGAATTTGATTTGATTTGATTTTTACCTCAGATAAAAACTTTGTTTGTGTTAGGTATTTTAGTACCATGGTAGCATTTACTGGATATTGTTTTATAGTGACATTATGCAGGAAAACTCTGTCATTCAATAAGGCCCCTTTGTTTTAGTTATTTTTCTCTCTGACCCAAGAATTGATGTGTAAGACTCACAGGCTGGTACCCCAAGGTCGAAAACACCACAGAGATGAGACCACTTCCTTACTCCCATCCTCCCTTTTTCTTTATCTCCTGGAAAAGGCTCGTTAAAGGCTAGGTGGTTTGTTTCAGAATTCACTAATGAAAGAACTCTGTATTTTATGTCTAGGAGTGTATTTTGCTGGGATGATCATAAATTGTAGCTGAGCTGATAAACTACACACAGGATACTTCTTTGTTCACAAGGCAGGAAGACGTTTCCTTATTTGGTCTGTACCGGTTTGAACTGGGAAAGCTGACACACGAACCTTTTTTTTCATCTATATAAACTGCTGTGTATCAAATAAACCTTTGAGTTGATTTGGGAAGGCAACCTGAAGCAGTCTGTGTTTCCTTGTTCTCCCAAGCTGCTCCCGACGTCGTAACTAACCCAGCTGAATGGCATACCTGAGTGTTACTTTAAATAATTAGGAATCTTAGAAGGAAAGGACAGAACTCTGCTTATCGCTCACGCCACGGAGGAAACCCGGGAAGGCAATTTCCTTCAATTTTGGTGTCAGAAGTGGGATTACTGACAGAAGGTAAATATGCGTCTTTCATATTTATATAGAGACCATATTATACCTCTCTCAGTGATCGATCCATAAAAAAACGGGATATGCTGACGAAGTTTCACTTAGTGATCCAGAGAGATACACTGACTGACTTCCTCAGTCCCCGAATAAAGTAAATTAACCCTTGTGTGGTGTTGGTGGACACAGGAAGTTGCCTGTTATCTTGAATATTTTAATTTTGTTTAAAAAATAATAATAATAATAATAATTAATTGTTTAATTAAACGTACGTTAAAAAGTGAGAAGTTGCTCACTCAGAAAAAGTGACACAGAAAGTTGCCTGTTGTCTTAAATACTTCTCGTTAAGTGAGAAGTTGCTCATCAAAGAGTGACACAGGGAGTTGCCTGTTATCTTGAAACGTACGTTAAAAAGTGAGAAGTTGCTCACTCACAGAAAGCTAGTAAATAATTAAATTTAATTTTGTTAAAAAAAAAAAACGAAAGAAAACTGAAAACGGGTCTCACAGACCCGATTACCATACAAGGGTTAAAAGCAGTAAATTAAAAGCAGAAAGACACAGGAAGTTGCCTGTTGTTTTACGAGAAGTTGCTCGTTAAGCGAGAAGTTGCTCGCTAAGTGAGAGTTGCTCACACAAACAAAAAATTGCTAGCAATAAATTTAAAGTGACCTCAGCTGTGCCGCAGCGAAAATACTAACATAAATCCTCCTAGCGTGTAAACCCCTCTGGAAATCACTGAACATGGGTCAGAATTATTCAAAGACCACAGACAGGTCCGATAAAAAATCTAAAGTACCTGTAAAACCAAAAATTAATAAAATACAAAATAAAGTCTCAAATAACGGCTCAGTATAACTCCCATTTCCGGTTACGTGTAACCTACGTCCGCGAATCGGTGAAGACGTCCATGATCACGTATCCAGAACATGCGGGAGTGCTTATGTGACTGACTTTGTTTACAACTTAAGAAGTTCAATGCATTCTAATTTATTTCCGGAGCCTTATCCCGAACGATTATCGCCAGAAAACAGGTCAGTAGAAATGTTGAATATCATTTGTGATAAGAAAAGTAGTCTGCTTAAAAAGTCCTGTAGAAAATATATGATAGAATGCCGCGACGTGATGCATCAAATGTTACCGCTATGGACAAAAGGAGGGTAAATAATGACAAAGTCGCCGATTTCTTTAAGAATCTAAAGAAATTCCTGCTAACAATGTCCAGAGACAAAATTGACTTAAATGCAGTAACTATGTGTAAACAGAAGCCTGATGAATCCATCCTAGTATTCATAAAACGCTTTATGCACTGTTGGACAAGCTAGAGGTGCAAATTTAGCTCAGTTTTCCAGCAGCCGCAGACACCCAAAGCAAAAATGAATTTGTGTATTTCATTTAACATAAAGGGTGAAATGTTTGCTGACACTGATAACAGCTTATGTTTTCTCTGCCCTATGTACCGACATGATGGAGAAGGAACATCCTCTGTGTCAGCTGGACCCTCAGCAGAGAATGAACTCAACATCCTTTTTGTCCGGTACTCTATGTCACACACTGTGCCAAAAAAAAAAACGTGTACAGACGCCACTAACAGGTAATCCCATGATTGGGAGCCACACTTTTGTTTCTCTCACACTGTTCAACAACATGATAACTGCTCACACAAGTGAAGGTCAAACAGTGATTTTGTCACATAACTCAGACATAGGTTATGATATAACTACACCATGTCGTCACATAGATCTAACCTACCCTATCGACTGTACTATTTCTGCAGTTACATTGCCAGCTGAATACCAGAATATGACATTGTGGTCAAAAAGTGAGAATGATATATGATTTATTGACTTTATCACGTACACCTATTAAAACACAATAAGCCAGTATATGTCAAGCAACATCCCATTTCTGCCGAAAAAGCCGCAGCATAGGAGATTTATTGACTACAGGAGTAATAAAGCCCACACTCCTGTCAATCCTGTGCCAAAGCCTAACAAACCTGGCGTATGGCGTTTCATACAAGACTTAAGGCAAATTAATGCAGTCAACATTCCTCTGCCACCTCTCGTTTCAGATGTTCACAGCATATTGACATGCATTGCATACACATTTTACCGTGGTGGATTTATGCTCCGCTCCTTTTTCTCATGAAGACACACAGCCGTTATTTGCATTCACACATAGAAATAAGCAGTACACTTGGACTCGTTTGCCCCAAGGCATGATAGACAGCTCTGCTGCTTTCTCAATGGTGCTCCACTCCTCCAGGGCTGCACCCTGATCCACATGTGGATGACCTCCTCCTCTGTGCTGAAAGTGAAAAAACTGTGTCAAACTGCTACACACATGCTTCTCCAGCACCTCCAAAAGACTGGCCACAAAGCATCTGCAAAGAAAATGCAGTACTGTCAGACTTCTGTTCAATATTTGGGATTCACACTGTCTCACGGAAAACGTTCCATGACTGCAGACAGGGTCAAAGCTGTGACCTCCGTCCCTCGTCCCACTACACAGAAGGACATGTCGTCCTTCTTAGGCATGGTGAACTATTGCAGACAGTGGATACCAGACTGTTCTTTTCATGACCACATTCTGCGTGAATGCTGCAAAAAAGACAAGCCTCCTCGAATACTGTGATCCACAGAAATGACTGTCTCTTTCAATGCATTAAAGGGAGTGCTGACCTCCGCCACTCAAAGGTGCTGCCTGAATTGTTCAGGAATGCCGGCCTGCCTGAGGGCAGTAGCAGCTTGCTCTATCATGATAAGGGACTGCGAGAAGCTCACACTCTAACATGACACTATTCTACACACCAATCACCAGGTCACGACCATTCTAGCAAACATAACTAAACAGCATATGCAAATCTCACTATAAAAGCGAGCAGCACACCTGATTCGCCAGCACATTTATTGATCCTATGCTGTGTTCTTCTGACCGACAGGATGGCTCAGACAGGCTTGACGTTCATGACTGCATGACACGTATACAGGAATCCACAGCACCACGTCCAGATTTAGAGCAAACACCTATCTCAGACTCAGCCACGGTTTATGTGGACGGGTCCTGTTAAAGGCAGAATGACAATTCATTTCTTTGTGGCTATTAAGTGGTGACATTGCCTGACATGATACTAGAGGCTCACTCATTACCATTTCACTCAGCACAAAAAGCAGAGCTCATGGCTTTAATACGCGCCTGTGAGCTACATTTGGATAAGCATGTGACGATTTACACAGACAGTCGCTATGCATTTGGCGTTGTGCATGACTTTGGCACATTGTGGAGACAGAGAGGATTTAGATCTGCTGATGGAAAATAAATTGCTAAATTGTGATTTTGTTCAAAGACTTTTTCAGGCTATACAGCTGCCATCGGCCGTTGCAGTTGTAAAAACGAAAGGACACAGTACAGCTGACACAGACGAAGCAACAGGTAATGCCTTAGCAGACGTGACAGCCAAGGCTGCAGCTGCATCACAGCTCCCACCTCCGCAGGAAGTATTATCTGTGCCCCTACAGCTGCCACTTAAACTCCCAGACTATTTAGGAACAAATGTTGATTTAAAATTCATACAAGAGCAAGCCTCTGCATGTGATTACACCTATTGGGAGAATAATGACTGTACCTTAGATGACAGAGATGGCTTATACAAAATCTTAAGGGTTTGATTGCCCTCCCATATTCCCTGATGCCAGTCCT
>NC_141347.1:37712602-37722602 GCF_057382095.1 Aulonocara sp. 'chitande type north' Nkhata Bay
CTGGGATACAATGTAAACAAAGACATGAAGAAGAAGAAAAGAAAAAAAAAATATTTTCATCAATAGCCACTTCTCCTAACCAGGAGACAAGTGAATATATTATGTAAAGAGTCTTTTTTTCTCAGTCCTGGGGTTGTAACACCACAACCTCCTCAGTGCGTAATCAGAGAGTCTATTTGACAATAACCAAAATGTCTTTGGATAGTCTTTGTGAATGCAAAAAACAACAACAACAATGGTGTTAGCTGGCCAGCAAAATAAAGAGAGTGTATGGCACTGAGTGCGGGCGTGTGTGTGAGTACTTCGGTCCAAATAATCGAGGTCCGGATGGATGAATGAATGGCAGCCGCCGGTCCTTTAATGGCACCAGCGAGGCAGCGCAGCAGCGAGGCAGCACAGCAGCGAGGAGGCAGCGCAGCAGCGAGGAGGCAGCGCAGCAGCGAGGCGTCTGGCAGGAGAACGAACAATAGTCTTTTTTTAAAGGCTACTGCAGACGGAGATATTCCCCGCTAGCTCACCCAAGCTTGCTCTCTGGCACAGCTACAAGCCATGTGAGCTCGTAGCCCCCCGTAGAAACAGAGAGAGAGTGCAGGACAGACAGACAGGTGACAGTCTCAGGTGTACACACTGCTACACAACAGCACCAGAGAAGCAGGATTTAGTGTTTGTGTTGAGTGTAAACAAGAAGAGTTCCAGATGGTGCAGTGGACACATGTGTGACTCCACCAGTAATGTTTTAATGTTCTTCATTATTAAACATTCGCACATAAATAAGTGACATAATATTTAGTACCTACTTTTGAAGGTTCACTCTTTCACCGCCCCCTTCTGCCGTATTTTGCGGCAAAATTAGCCAATTAGACAAAAATCAGAAGATTGATAATATATCTTTTTTCGATTTATTTTGTCAGTATGTGAGAGGCCAAATAGAATATGTTGAAACTTCAGTTTACACGAGGCATCAATTTTGGTGTTTATAAAATTATTTAGATCAATCCAAAATACATGACACGTTGGTTCCTCTGCATTGCTGCAAAAAGTACAAAGAGTGTCAATATTTTTCTTAAATTTAACCAGATATGTCTTTACCAGATAACATCTATGGATCAACTTCTCTGACCTTAGTAGTTTATTTTATTACTACCTGTAATTCTCACTAATAACTCTTTTAGGCTGCGTCCACACCTACACGAGTATTTTTGAACACGCAGCTGTTTCATCCACGTAAATGGCGTTTCGAATCACGGAAAACTGAGATTTTTTAAAACTCATTTTTTTCCGTTTACGTGTGGACGAGGAATACAGAGTTCGCCACGCGACATCAAAGGTATGTGTCACGGCTGCCGAGGCGAGCCGTGTGGAGTTGGAAGAAGGACCCAAGATGCAGGCAGTGGATGAGATACCGGTGGTTTTATTTACAGAGGTGTAGTGGCAAACAAACAGTGGGGCATAACAAATAACTAAAGACACCTAAACTGGGAGGACTAAAAATAACAGACCTGGGAGCATACAACAACGGGATGAGAAGCAGAGAGACGCAGACGAGGAACAGGACACCGTGGGACACCGTGGGACACCGTGGGACACCGTGGGACACCGTGGGACACCGTGGGACACAGGGTAACAGACTGACACGGAGTTACACAGACGACCCGGCAACAGGCAGGAGAACACACAGGGCTTAAATACACACACCAGTAATCAGGGGATGAGAGACAGGAGGGCAACACAGCTGGGAGGAATCTGGGCTGACGGGACAGGGGAAACGTAAACTGATCACACTCACATACGACACGGACCTTCACAATAAAACAGGAAACTCAGACACATGGAACCAGACAAGACATTGAACTAAACAGACAGATTCACAAACAGATGGGGTGACACCATAGACAGACAGATACAGACCGAATATAACACAGAACTTAAACAATCATCATCTAGAAAATGATAACAAACTAAAAGCGCTGGGTCACCGACCCAGGACCATGACAGTACCCCCCCCTCAAGGGCTGGCTCCAGATAGCCCAGCAGAAACACAAAAACCGACCAAAACAAAACAGAAAAGGACTCGACCAGGGCGGGCGGAGGGGGCCCAGGACGGAGGGACAGAGTCCAAAAAGGCCCAGATGGTCAAGTTCAGGAGGCCGACCATGCAAATGGCAGCGGAGCAGGTCCGGATGCCGGCCACGCAGTAGGCAGTGGCGTGGAAACAGTTCTGGGGGCCGACCGTGCGGACGGCAACAGCGGCGTGGAAACAGTTCTGGGGGCCGACCGTGCGGACGGCAACAGCGGCGTGGAAACAGTTCTGGGGGCCGACCGTGCGGACGGCAACAGTGGCGTGGAAACAAGTCCGGAGGCCGGCCACACGGAAGGCAGTGGCGGTGTTCAGGAGGGCGTCCACGGTGGCGGAGATGCCCAACAAGCGGCCAGGCAGATGACAGACGATGTGGAGGTGGTAGTAGGGGACCTGAAGGCTGCGTGGCCCCTGCAGCCCCAGGCGAAGCGGAGGCTGGACCAGACGAGGCGGAAGCTGAGGCTGGACCAGACGAGGCGGAAGCTGATGAGGACGCTGAAGCTGAAGCTGGACCAGGCGAAGCTGATGAGGAAGCTGGAGCTGAAGCTGGAACAGGCGATGCTGAAGCTTGAGCTGAAGCTGGACCGGGCGATGCTGAAGCTGGAGCTGAAGCTGGAGCTGAAGCTGGAGCTGAAGCTGGACCGGGCGATGCTGATGAGGATGAAGATGCGGAAGCTGGACCGGGCGAGGCAGCTGATGAGGATGCTGAAGCTGGGCCAGGCGAAGCAGCTGATGAGGATGCTGAAGTTGGGCCAGGCGAAGCAGCTGATGAGGATGCTGACGCTGGACCAGGCGAAGCGGATGAAGCCGAAGCAGACGCTGGACCAGGCGAAGCGGATGAAGCCGAAGCAGACGCTGGACCAGGCGACGCCGGAGTGGAGGAAACTGCTGCTGCAAGCGTGGATGAGGCTGCTGGTGGAGCAGCTGGTGGCTGGATGGGCTCCTCGGGCCCCCCAGCCAATGAGAAAGAGGAAGGAGGCTGGACGGGCTCCTCGGGCCCCCCAGCCGACGAGAAAGAGGAAGGAGGCTGGACGGGCTCCTCGGGCCCCCCAGCGAGAACAGTCTCAGGACCAGTGGGCACAGGGGCCCCTGGAACACACAGGACAAAACCAGCAGGCGCACGGGCCTCTGGCAGGGACAGAACAGGACCAGCAGGCGCACGGGCCTCTGGCAGGGACAGAACAGGACCAGCAGGCGCACGGGCCTCTGGCAGGTATAGAACAGAACCAGCAGGCACGGTGGCCTCTGGCAGGGAAAGAACAGGACCAGCAGGCACGGTGGCCTCTGGCAGGGAAAGAACAGGACCAGCAGGCACGGTGGCCTCTGGCAAACACATAGCAGGCTGAAGCTGCACAGAGCACAGACTCTGCTCAGGCAGCGACAGCCGGGTGCAGTCCTCAGCTGGCTTCTTAACCTCCAGGGGTCCAGAGTCTGCTGGGGGCTGAAACCCAGCCTCTGGGGAGGCCCAGGAGTGCATCTCAGTCTCAGAACTGGCCCGCTCTTGAGGACAGTTTTGTGCAGGATTGTGTGGATTGCCTCTCTGCCTGGAACGAATGGGTGAACAATAGTTTCTTTCGGATTGAATTGGCCTAGCTGGTTGTACAGGAGGAGTTGGTGAAGATGATGGCTGAACAGGTGGCTGAGCTGAGGGCGACCGAAGTAAAGGTTGAGACAATAATGGTGGGGAAGTTGGAGACTGAACGGAGGATAAGGCTAATGATTCTTCTGCCAACTGGACTACTGACTGGGCTATGGATTGTAACATGGTTTGTAATAAGTCTGGCTGTGACTGTAATTGAGCTATGGATTGTGAGGCTGAATGTGGTGGAGGTGGCAACTGAGCTGCTGGCCGGGCGGCTAACTGAGCTGCTGGCCGGGCGGCTAACTGAGCTGCTGGCCGGGCGGCTAACTGAGCTGCTGGCCGGGCGGCTAACTGAGCTTGAGGCGATAAACAGTTTTTGTCCTGCGCCGTACAGAACATTACCCCTGAGTAAACAGTCCCACAGTTCAGACCAATAATATTGTCCTGTCCACTCACCACAGCTGGCCGCTCAGAAATCCCCAGGTCCGACTGTGGCGAGGAGCGTCGGCAGCGTGAGCGCCGTTTCCCCCTTGAAGGCTGGGTTGACGGGCCGGGCGGAACATCCTCTGTCGGACCGGGCAGTGAAGCATGAGTTGCAGGGTGGGTAGTAGCAGCCGGGGGGTGAAGACGGAGTTTGTTCAGAATGAAATTCTGTGCGAGTGGGTGAAGTGAGCTGAGCAGCCAGGGGAGACCAGAAACCAAGCGCTGTAGCCGATTAGCCACGGCTTGGCGAAATTCTCTCCCCTCGTGCTCCAGCCACACGTTAATTAATTTGTCCACAGAGTAAACAATATCCTCCTGGAGCTCCTTGGGCGGGTTGAATGCTGCTGGGTCCATTGTGGCCGGTTCGTACTGTCACGGCTGCCGAGGCGAGCCGTGTGGAGTTGGAAGAAGGACCCAAGATGCAGGCAGTGGATGAGATACCGGTGGTTTTATTTACAGAGGTGTAGTGGCAAACAAACAGTGGGGCATAACAAATAACTAAAGACACCTAAACTGGGAGGACTAAAAATAACAGACCTGGGAGCATACGACAACGGGATGAGAAGCAGAGAGCCGCAGACGAGGAACAGGACACCGTGGAACACAGGGTAACAGACTGACATGGAGTTACACAGACGACCCGGCAACAGGCAGGAGAACACACAGGGCTTAAATACACACACCAGCAGTGTTGGGAAGGTTACTTTTAAAATGTATTCCATTACAGAATACAGAATACATGCCCCAAAATGTATTCTGTAACGTATTCCGTTACGTTACTCAATGACAGTAACGTATTCTGAATACTTTGGATTACTTAATATATTATCATGCTTTTTACAACAACGTGAATGTACTATTGCTGTGTGATTTATTACTATTACTGAAGGTCCGCGACTCCGAACTGTAGTAAAGGGACCTCTGACTAATAGGGCGGGGTCCCTGTCGGCTCGTAGCCGAAAAATAGCTTTACTTTGTTGTGTGGGTCAACTTTTCTTGCGAGAGACAGAGAGAGGCGTTGAAAGACTGCTCCAACGGAACTTATTGTTTTCGGAGGAAAACACGAACACGGTGTACAGTCGAGTCTTAACAGCTTACTTACAGCTGGGCTCGTCAGGCACTCTTCTTGGCTGCAGTGGTTATTATTATATTTACATGCTTCCAGCTCCCGTTTTTCCTCGATGACAACTCGTACCTTTCCACTCGCCTTTTTCTCCCTCCTCGCGCTCACAGACCCATAACGTGTATGGCAGTCCATTCTCCCTGCAACACGGACTACACTGCCCATGATGCTGCATTCTTTAGAGCTATGCTTGTAGCATTCTGCCTGTTAGCTTAGCACAACAACAACAACGAAAAGGCGCTCTCTCACCCAGGAAACACACAGTCGCAGAGAGAGAGAGCGTCACCCTGTAACCATGGCAACCGTAACGCTGCCGCCTGGAACGAAAGAACGTAGCTGTCAAACAAAACCCAAACAGTCCTGACCTGCGACAATATGAAACAGGAAAGTACCGCAGTGTAATCCATTTATTTCAACAAAGTAACTGTATTCTGAATACCACCTTTTTAAACGGTAACTGTAACGGAATACAGTTACTCATATTTTGTATTTTAAATACGTAACGGCGGTACATGTATTCCGTTACTCCCCAACACTGCACACCAGTAATCAGGGGATGAGAGACAGGAGGGCAACACAGCTGGGAGGAATCTGGGCTGACGGGACAGGGGAAACGTAAACTGATCACACTCACATACGACACGGACCTTCACAATAAAACAGGAAACTCAGACACATGGAACCAGACAAGACATTGAACTAAACAGACAGATTCACAAACAGATGGGGTAACACCATAGACAGACAGATACAGACGCAGACTTAGAGGCAGACCGAATATAACACAGAACTTAAACAATCATCATCTAGAAAATGATAACAAACTAAAAGCGCTGGGTCACCGACCCAGGACCATGACAGTATGTGCCCTTTTTCACGTCACGCTGTGGCCACGTTTACATGAGATGAATTGCAGGATGGCAGATAGAGACAAAATACTGTTAATCTGACTGTCTGCAGGTTTTACACGCTTACATATAAACATGCAGTTACTGTCCCTCCATTTACAAAGGCAGAGGCGTCACGGTGTCATTATTTTACTGTAGTTGTTTTTTCCTGTGTAATAATGTTCAACATTGCTGTCAATACATTTTTCAAAGCATGCCTCTCTGTGCAAAATGTGTTCAAAAACATAAACAGCTGTGGGACACTGTTTGACAATTGTCAGGCTGCTGATGTAAACTGATTCATTAGTGTATGTTTGACAAAGAATCTGAATTGACACGTCTCACTTTTTATATGGCACGAATCCATGTGTTATTTTTTCAGGTGGCAATATGTCCTAGTGCAGTCAGAGGGGAGGAGCCAGGGCCAAAGGTGAGACACATCAGGTACAGAATAATTTAAATCTGAGGATAAAACGCAGGTACTGAGGCTGAAAGAAGCTTCAGTGCTCTCAGAAGACTAAAAACATGCTAAGGTCAACAATGACTCAAATGAAATTAAACAATGCTGCTGTATGTCCACCAGGACAGACTGGACAGCATAGATGTAAAACCAACATGCCAGCAGTTTATCTCAGTTAGTGAGAGGAGCAGGCCTGTGTTTGGCTGCTTCACATAGTGGACATTGAGTTGTTGTGTGGGACACCAGTAGTATTAATGTCAGTTGCTGTAACAGTAGCTCATGCTTAGAATAAAAATCCCAGCTCACTGATCTGATCGGGCAGTAGAGCCTAAACTGTTGCATAATGTTGCTGAGAGATCTTCGACTCTGTGTTAATCTTAGACGAGTAGTTTTATGGACAAAACCCAGCAGGTCATTCAGTGTTTCCTTAGTGCTGATGTGTCAGAGATGTTGGTGTAACTGAAGTAATGTTGTTAAGTCCTTAAAGTCATATTCTTTTATTGTCATGACTGTATTTGAAGCTATTTTTATTTTTGTATGATACCTGATTTATATGGAATATGGCTGAAGTAAACTAAAGCCTGAAATACTTAGTCAGTCATTTGTTTAATAGTAATTTAACATTATATAATTCACATATAAAACTATGAATTGTAATTTTAAATGGTTTAAAAGCAGGTAGAATAGCATATGTAGGCAAGTATATTTCTCCTTTTATCAAGAAGCAAAGACAAAAAGGAAAAAAAAGAAACAGGGCAGGGCTCGGTGGTTGAATCATCCGTCCCCCCCAACGCCAAAACCAAATCTACGCCCTTGATTTAAGACCTTGTATGTGAGGAGCAGGATTTTGAATTCTGGATTTAACAGGAAGCCAAAACAGGAGAAATCTGCTCTCTTTCTAGTCCCTGTCAGGACTCTTGCTGCAGCATTTTGGATCAGTTGAAGGCTTTTCAGGGAGTTTTTAGGACTTCCTGATAATAATGAATTACAGTCGTCCAGCCTGGAAGTAATAAATGCATGAACTAGTTTTTCAGCGTCACTCTGAGACAGGATATTTCTAACTTTAGAGATGTTGCACAAATGGAAGAACGCAGTCTTACATATTTGTTTAATATGTGCGTTGAAGGACATGTCCTGGTCAAAAATGACTCCAAGGTTCCTCACAGTGTTACTGGAGGCCAAGGTAATGCCATCCAGAGTAAGAATCTGCTTAGATACCATATTTCTAAGCTTTTCAGGGCCGAGTACAATAACCTCAGTTTGATCTGAATTAAGAAGCAGAAAGTTAGCGGCCATCCAGGTCTTTATGTCTTTAAGACATTCCTGCAGTTTAACTCATTGGTGTGTGTTATCTGGCTTCATGGACAGATAGAGCTGGGTGTCATCAGCATAGCAGTGTAAATGTATGCTATGTCTTCTAATGATGCTGCCTAAGGGAAGCATGTATAATGTAAACAGCATTGGTCCTAGCACTGAACCCTGTGGAACAATCTATGTGCAAGCACTCGAGGATGTTGAGCTTTTTCAGAGAGTAATCCAAACAGCAGTGGGTTTATGGCCGACCTTGAGCCACGGACCGATCATCAGCATCTTCTTCCTGTCACGTGACGGGGTCTGTCTCCGCCCATCAGCGACCCTCAGCATGAACTCCATCCAGAGTTGCAGCACAGCTGTGTGTGAGTCCTCTCCGCCATTCACTCAGAGATCTTCATGTAGATCAATTTTAAATACCGAGCTGAAGTTTACTGTAACAGCTGGAGAACAGCTGCACTCATCGTTTGACTGGAGCTGAACATTTGCACTCTCGGTGAGCGTTGGGACCTGGAAATGGATCAGACAGCACTTCCTGTCAGGCACAATTCACTTCGAGATGTTTAATGATGATGCGTGAGAAGGTCGTGCGCACGCTCGTCTCTGAGCTCACAGCGTGGCTGCACCTCAGGAGGTGACTCGACGTGACATCATGCTGATTGCATCATCAGTGCTGGAAGTTTCAGTAATGGGAATTTAAAAGTTTTGCAAGTAGGAATGTAATATTTGTGTAAGTTGTTTTTAGAGGCTTTTACTGCAGCGGGGTCTCATTTAAACACATATCTACACAGCAAAATCTCCAGTGTTAAATTAACACTTTTGACAGTGTTATATGTTTAAAAGTAACTTAGTCAGTTTTGAAGATTAACAATGGCTAACACTGAGCAGTGCTGATTTTCTAACACTGGAATATTTCTAACATTTTGAGTTATTTTCCAGTGTTAGAAAATCATCAAGAAAGCCCAGCAGAGGATGTACTTCCTGAGGCAGCTGAAGAAATTCAACCTGCCAACACAGACGATGATGCAATTCTACACTGCAATCATCGAGTCCATCCTCACCTCCTCCATCACCGTGTGGTACGCTGGAGCCACTATCAGGGACAAACAGAGACTGCAGCGTGTTGTGCGCTCTGCTGAGAAGGTGATTGGCTGCAGACTCCCATCTCTGCAGGACCTGTACACCTCCAGGACACTGCGGCGTGCAGCCCGGATCTCAGCTGACCCTTCTCACCCTGGACACAGTCTGTTTGACCTGCTCCCCTCAGGCAGGAGGCTCCGGTCCATTCGCACCAGAACCTCTCGCCATAAGAACAGTTTCTTCCCCTCTGCTGTTGGACACATGAACAATAACCACATGACTGTCCCCGCCACTAACACATGACCCTACGCTGTGTCACTGCATCATTCCATGTTTGCACTGATCACCACCTGCACTCATGTATATATCATGTATATATCTTTCTACGTAGCACTTTAATTATTATTCTTATTTTTATTTTCATGTCTATTTAAGCGTAATTTATGACACTATGTTTGCACTGAAGCACCGCAGCAATTTCCTAATGTTGTAAACCTGCTCAACATTTGGCAATAAAACCCTTTCTGATTCTGATTCTGATTCTGATTCTGATTCTGATTCTGTATTTAACACTCAGAGGTGTGGACCCATATAGACACTCTCCAGTGTTAATTTAACACTGGAGATTTTGCTGTGTACGTGTGACTCTGAACTCAGTGTGACGTTTACATTTAATGAGTTTTTATTTATTTAAGATTTATTTTGGGGCTTTATTTGGCAGAAGAGCGAGGGAGGAGGAGCTCGCCTGGAGCTCAGCTTTAATTGTTTTTAATGCAGAAGAAAAAACCCAGAGGGGGAAATGTTTACATAGTTTAACCAGGAGCAGGAAATAAAACTGGAGAATCTCCTGCTGAGTAAAAGGATACCAGGATTTCTCAACACACACACACACACACACACACACACACACACACACACACACACACACACACACACACACACACACACACACACACACACACACACACACACACACTCCTTCGGTCAGCTCCGGTTA